>NC_057797.1:209651065-209665600 GCF_018294505.1 Triticum aestivum | reverse complement strand
AAAGGAATCGCTTGATCGGGTTCAGTTAGCAGCCATCGATCGATCGCTCGGGTTCAGTAACGCGTAGCCTGCAGTGCAATCGCTCGGGTTCAGTTAGAGCCCAACGCCTCGCTCGGGTTCAGTTAGAGCCAACGCCTCGCACACAAGCGCGTACATGTACGAGAGAAACGCGCATCGCTCAGCCCCCGACCTCCCACCGTAATCGGGAACTCCCCGAAATTTTCCTCCCCCTCGCTTCTGCCACGTTTTTTCCGTCATGGACGGCCCAAAGAATGTCATGCAGCTGCATCTCCGGCCCGCCCAGGACGAAAAGCCCATTTTCTGTCATGATTTTTTGTCATAGAAGTAGGAGCCCACCACATCTATGATGATACCGGGTTTTGTCACAATTATCGTCATAGAAGTGTCATATGTATGATAGAGAAAAATTTCGTTCGGCCCAAAATGTCACGGATGTGTCTTTTTTTGTAGTGTCACTACTATCGAGATTTAGTAAAAATAGACCACTCATCAAGGGCGCATGACCGTAAAAGATATTACTCATATAAATAGAACAACCATTATTCTTTGATTTAAGTGAATAACCGTCTCGCATCAAACAAGATCCAGATAATGTTCATGCTTAACGCTGGCACCAAATAACAATTATTTAGGTCTAATACTAATCCTGAAGGTAGATGTAGAGGTAGCATGCCGACGGCGATCACATCAACTTTGGAACCATTTCCCACTCACATCGTCACCTCGTCCTTAGCCAATCTTCGCTTAATCCGTAGCCCCTGTTTCGAGTTGCAAATATTAGCAACAGAACCAGTATCAAATACCCAGGTGCTACTGTGAGCATTAGTAAGGTACACATCAATAACATGTATATCAAATATACCTTTCACTTTGCCATCCTTCTTATCCGCCAAATACTTGGGGCGGTTCCTCTTCCAGTGACCAGTCCCTTTGCAGTAGAAGCACTCAGTCTCACGCTTAGGTCCAGACTTGGGCTTCTTCACTTGAGCAGGAACTTGCTTGCTGTTTTTCTTGAAGTTCCCCTTCTTCCCTTCTGCCCTTCTTTTGGAAACTGGTGGTATTTTTGACCATCAACACTTGATGCTCCTTCTTGATTTCTACCTCTGCAGCCTTTAGCATTGCGAAGAGCTCGGGAATTGTCTTATCCATCCCTTGCATATTATAGTTCATCACGAAGCTCTTGTAGCTTGGTGGCAGTGATTGAGGAACTCTATCAATGACACTATCATCAGGAAGATTAACTCCCAGCTGAGTCAAGTGGTTGTGGTACCCATACATTCTGAGTATATGTTCACTGGCAGGACTATTCTCCTCTATTTTGCAGCTATGCAACTTATTGGAGACTTCATATCTCTCAATCCAGGCATTTGCTTGAAATATTAACTTCAACTCCTGGAACATCTCATATGCTCCGTGACGTTCAAAACATCGTCAAAGTCCCGGTTCTAAGCCATAAAGCTTGACACACTGAACTATCGAGTAGTCATCAACTTTGCTCTGCCAGATGTTCTTAACGTTGTCAGTAGCATCTGCAGCAGGCTTGTCTCCCAGCGGTGCTTCCGGGACGTAATTCTTCTGTGCAGTAATGATGATAATCCTCAAGTTAAGGACCCAATCCGTGTAGTTGCTACCATCATCTTTCAACTTAGCTTTCTCTATGAACGCATTAAAATTCAATGGAACAACAACACGAGCCATCTATCTACAATAACATAGACATGCAAAATACTATCAGGTACGAAGTTCATGATAAATTAAAGTTCAATTAATCATATTACTTAAGAACTCCCACTTAGATAGACATCCCTCTAATCATCTAAGTGATCACGTGATCCATATCAACTAAACCATGTCCAATCATAACGTGAAATGGAGTAGTTTTCAATGGTGAACATCACTATGTTGATCATATCTACTATATGACTCACGCTCGACCTTTTCGTATCAGTGTTCCGAGGCCATATCTGCATATGCTAGGCTCGTCAAGTTCAACCCAAGTATTCTGCTTGTGCAAAACTGGCTTGCACCCGTTGTATGTGAACATAGAGCTTATCACACCCGATCATCATGTGGTGTCTCACCACGATGAACTGTAGCAACAGTGCATACTCAGGGAGAACACGTGTACCTTGAAATTTAGTGAGAGAACATCTTATAATGTTACCGCGGAACTAAGCAAAATAAGATGCATGAAGGATAAAATCACATGCAATCAAATATAAGTGATATGATATGGCCATCATCATCTTGTGCCTTTGATCTCCATCTCCAAAGCACCGTCATGATCACCATCGTCACCGGCTTGACACCTTGATCTCCATCGAAGCATCATTGTCGTCTCGCCAGCTATTGCTTCTACGACTATCGCTACCCCTTAGTGATAAAGTAAAGCAATTACATGGCGATTGCATTTCGTACAATAAAGCGACAACCATATGGCTCCTGCCAGTTGCCGATAACTGTGTTACAAAACATGACCACCTCATACAACAATTTATATAATCACATCTTGACCATATCACATCACAACATGCCCTGCAAAAACAAGTTAGATGTCCTCTACTTTGTTGTTGCAAGTTTTACGTGGCTGCTACGGGCTTCTAGCAAGAACCGTTCTTTCCTACGCATCAAAAACCACAACGTAGTATAGTCATTGCTTTTTGATCTTCAGAAAGAACCATGTTCGTTGAAACAGATTCAACTAAAGTTGGAGAAACATACACCCACTAGCCACCTATGTGCGAAGCACATCGGTAGAACCAGTCTCGCGTAAGCGTACGCGTAATGTCGGTCTGAGCCGCTTCATCCAACAATACCGCTGAATCAAGAATCAACTAGTGACGGAAAGCAATATGTATATACTCACGCCCACAACTCCTTTGTGTTCTACTCGTGCATATAACATCTACGCATAGACCTGGCTCGGATACCACTATTGGGGAACGCAGTAATTTAAAAAAACATCCTACGCACACGCAAGATCCATCTAGGTGATGCATAACAACGAGAGGGGAGAGTGTTGTCCATGTACCCTCGTAGATCGTAAGCAGAAGCGTTATGCCAACACGGTTGATGTAGTCGTACGTCTTCACAATCCGACCGATCCTAGCACCGAAGCTACGGCACCTCCGCGATCTGCACACGTTCAGCTCGGTGACGTCCCAAGAACTCTAGATCCAGCTAAGGTCGAGGGAGAGTTTCCTCAGCACGACGGAGTGATGACGGTGATTATGAACTTACCGACGCAGGGCTTCGCCTAAGCTCTATAATGATATGACCAAGGTGGAAATCTGTGGAGGGGCACCGCACACAGCTAAACAATCAACTTGTGTGTCTATGGGATGCCCCCTCCCCCGTATATAAAGGAGTGGAGGAGGGGAGGGCCGGCCCTCTCATGGTGCGCCCAAGGGGGGAGTCCTACTCCCGGTGAGAGTAGGTTTCCCCTTCCCTAGTTGGAGTAGGAGAGGAAGGAAGGGTGAGAGAGAGGGAAGGAAAGGGGGGCACCCAATTCGGATTGGGCTTGGGGGGGCGCCCTCCACCTTGGCTGCCTCCTCCTCTCTCCCACTAAGGCCCAATAAGGCCCATTGACTCCCCGAGTGAGGGAGTCCTGGATTAGGGGGTCCTCGGACAGCCGGACTATATACTTTGACCGGACTATTGGACTATGAAGATACAAGATTGAAGACTTCATCCCATGTCCAGGTGGGACTCTCCTCTGCGTGGAAGGCAAGCTTGGCAATTCGGATATGTAGATCTCCTCCCTTATAACCGACTCTGTGTAACCCTAGACCCCTCCGGTGTCTATATAAACCGGAGGGTTTAGTCCGTAGGACAACAACAATCATAATCATAGGCTAGCTTCTAGGGTTTAGCCTCTACGATCTCGTGGTAGATCAACTCTTGTAATACTCACATCATCAAGATCAATCAAGAAGGAAGTAGGGTATTACCTCCATCGAGAGGGCCCGAACCTGCGTAAACATTCTGTCCCCTGCCTCCTGTTACCATCAGCCTTAGACGCACAGTTCGGGACCCCCTACCCGAGATCCGCCGGTTTTGACACCGACATTGGTGCTTTCATTGAGAGTTCCACTGTGTCGTCACGTAAAGGCTTGATGGCTCATTTAATCATCAGCAACGATGCGATCCAGGGTGAGGTTTTTCTCCCCGGACAGATCTTCGTATTCGGCGGCTTCGTACTACGGGCCAACTCACTTGGCCATCTAGAGCAGATCGAGAGCTACGCCCCTGGCCATCAGGTCTGGTTTGGAAGCTTGAACTATACTGCCGACATCCGCGGAGACTTGATCTTCGACGGATTCGAGCCCATGTCAGGTGCACCGCACAGTCACGACGAGCATGACTTAGCTATGCTGTCGGACGATGTTCAGGAGATCACACCTGTGGCTACTCCGTCCCTCAATCCGGAGCAGATCGTGCCGTCTGAGGACGGGTGGATGGACCCCGCCACGGAGGTCGCACACTCAGCGGCGATAGAGCCGAATACTGACTTCACCTCCTATGAGACATGTGTTACCGGACCCTTGGATTTGTCCCCGGCCATAGGCTCCAAACCGCCTGTGTCCGTGCCTATCCAATCTGATTGGCCACTGATCATGGAGTTTACCTCCGCGGATATTTTTCAGCACTCGCCCTTGGGCGATGTGCTAGATTCATTGAGGTCTCTCTCCTTGGCAGGACACCCTTGGCCGAACTATGTCCGGCTTGAGTGGGAAGCGGACGACAAAGAAATTCATTCCCCACCCACCACCCACTTAATAGCCAATGTCGATGACTTAACCGACATGCTTGATTTCGGCTCCAAAGACATCGACGGTATGGACGACGATGCAGGAGAAGAACAGGAACCACCGCCCACAGGGCGCTGGACAGCCACCTCATCATATGATATATATATATGGTGGACACCCCCAAAGAAAGCGATGGCAATAAGACAACGGAGGATAATCCCCTCGAGAAGCAATCTAAGCACCGGCGTCATCGGCGCCGCTCTAAGCCCCGCCATAGCAAAAGCAGCGATACCGGCACAAGAGACAATAGCGCTGCAGATAGTGCTGAAGACAAAGACAATTCCCTCCAGCCAGGCTTCGAGCGGGAGGATGGGCAAGCTAGCCCTAAGGAACAGGCGACATACGGAGAATCCGAGGATGACAATTACATGCCCCTCTCCGAAGACGAGGTGAGCCTCGGCGACGAAGAATTCATCGTGCCTGAGGATCCCGTCGAGCAGGAGCGCTTCAAGCGCTGGCTTATAGCCACAGCAAAAAGCCTGAAGAAAAAGCAGCAGCAGCTTCAAGCTGATCAAGATTTGCTAGCGGATAAATGGACCGAGGTTCTGGCAGCCGAGGAATACGAACTCGAGCGCCCAACCAAAAGTTACCCAAAGCGCAGGTTTCTACCCAAACTCGAGAAGGAAGCATTAAAGCCTACACTATCAGCGTATGATGTGGCTGACCGGCCACCTCGTGGGCGAGATAAAGCGGCATATCAGCCCGAAGTCCAGCCCGCGCCCCGTCACCAGTCAAACAGAAACACCAAGGCCTGGGGCTACACGCAGGACCCGCGAGACGTATTGGAAAACAAAGCAGGACATACAAGATCGATCTACGGATCACAGGGGCGCGCCCCAACGCGTGACGACGACCATCATGACGGATATACTAAAAGCAAATCTGGCCGGGCCGAATACAGCAAACAAGACTCGTATGAACTGCGTCGTGATATAGCCTGGCACAGAGGCACCACACACCTCCTATGCTTCACCGATGAAGTAATGGATCATGAATTCCCAGAAGGGTTTAAACCCGTGAACATTGAATCATATGATGGTACAACAGACCCCGCGGTATGGATTGAAGATTTCCTCTTCCACATCCACATGGCCCGCAGTGACGATCTACATGCCATCAAGTACCTCCCACTAAAATTGAAAGGGCCGGCTCGGCATTGGCTGAATAGCCTGCCGACAAACTCCATTGGCGGTTGGGAGAACTTGGAAGACGCATTCCTTGACAACTTTCAGGGCACTTATGTGCGACCACCGGATGCTGATGACTTGAGTCACATAACCCAACATCCCGGGGAGTCAGCCAGGAAATTCTGGAGTCGGTTCCTAACTAAAAAGAACCAAATTTTCGACTGTCCGGATGCCGAGGCCTTAGCAGCATTTAAGCATAACATCCGCGACGAGTGGCTCGCCCGACACCTCGGCCAAGAGAAGCCGAAGTCCATGGCAGCCCTCACGACACTCATGACCCGCTTTTGTGCGGGCGAGGACAGCTGGCTGGCTCGCAACAACAACACATCAAGAAATCCTGGCAATTTAGATGCCAAAGATAGCAACGGCAAGCCACGTCACAACAGACACAAGCGCCGCAACAACGGCGACAACGCCGAAGACACGATAGTCAATGCCGGATTCAGTGGCTCTAAGTCCGGTCAGCGGAAAAATCCATTCAAAAGAAGCAATCTGGGCCCGTCCAGTTTGGACTGCATACTCGATCGCTCATGTCAAATTCACGGCACCCCCGATAAACCAGCCAACCACACCAACAGAGAATGCTGGGTGTTCAAACAGGCCGGCAAGTTGAATGCCGAAAATAAGGAAAAGGGGCTGCATAGCGACGACAAGGAGGAGCCCCGGCCGCCAAACACAGGAGGACAGAAGAAATTTCCTCCCCAAGTGAAAACGGTGAACATGAAATACGCAACCCATATTCCCAAGCGGGAACGGAAGCGTGCACTAAGGGACGTCTATGCGATGGAGCCAGTCGCCCCAAAGTTCAACCCATGGTCTTCTTATCCGATCACTTTCGATTGCAGGGACCACCCTACCAGTATCTGCCATGGCGGTTCTGCCGCATTGGTCCTTGACCCCATCATTGACGGATTTCACCTCACTCGAGTCCTTATGGACGGTGGCAGCAACCTGAACCTGCTCTATCAGGATACAATGCGCAAAATGGGTATCGACCCCTCGAGGATCAAACCCACAAAGACCACCTTTAAAGGTGTCATACCAGGTGTAGAGACCTGTTACACGGGCTCAATCACACTGGAAGTGGTCTTCGGATCTCCGGACAACTTCCGAAGCGAGGAGTTGATCTTCGATAGCATCCCCTTCCGCAGTGGCTATCACGCACTGCTCGGACGAACCGCATTCGCCAGATTCAATGCGGTACCGCATTATGCATACCTCAATCTCAAAATGTCAGGACCTCGCGGGGTTATAACAGTTAATGGAAACACAGAACGCTCGCTCCGTACGGAGGAGCACACTGCGACCCTCGCGGCAGAAGTACAGAGCAAACCGCTAATTCGGCGATAAAGCCCCCGGACACCTTCAAGCGAGTCCGGAGTACCCTCAACAGGATTGCCCGGCATGTTCAGAGCTCGCATAGCAATTCGGCCTCTGTCCTAGTCCCATTCAAGCGGCGAAATTTGCGCCGCGCATACATAATTACGCACTCAAAATACCATGGGCATAGGTGGAGGCACGACTATGGCACAGCCCACAATGCGGCTCAACCGCCTCAGGACCCGTATATCTTTACCATTTTCTTCCTTTCAGGACCCTATTCTCTGAAGGACCTCTCCGATACCCTGATTATCGGACCCATCACGGGAAGGAAACACCAAGGAAGCAAGAAGCTTTGACGTACAAGGGAATCCCCAGGTGGTCTCTGATAACGATCGCTATACCTGTTTTACATACCCACACGCAGCCTGCCCTTGGATAGGACATGTCAAATAGTCCTATTTTTTCTTATTGCACTACTTATACATATGCTTTGATGTATCATTTAAATAACAATGTACAACATTAGCTTATTATTGCATTTCTTCATCTTTTTTCCCTGTCTGCTTATTTACGACAAATTGCACCCGTACATTCTGGTACGTCCAGTGCGCCAGGGGCTTCAGTATACCCCATAACACGGCAAGAAAAGTCCGAACACTTTCGACAGTGCGGCGCCCGAACTTATAGCATTATATGCATCAGCTCCGAATCATGTCTTGGGTCAATAGTTGGGTTTGCCCAGCTCCCATGTTTTGGTACCTTACGTTCCGCTATATCGGCTAAGGTAGCATTGGGAGAACTACTGCGATTGTGTCCCGGTTCTTCCGGACGAGCACCTCAGTAGAGAAAGCCGAAAACTGACTGTCATGATGCGGCGAGAGCTGGTCGTTGTTCGAGAGGTCTCAAATTCTTAAAGATTTTTTCCCCTTTGGGTGAGTAATCGGCCTTGTCTGATTTAGGCGTATATAGCGCCCCAAGTTCGGCCTTCCGAATACTATGGGCTTCGCCAAAATTTAAAATTGTAGACTTCTATGGCTAAGTGAGAGGGGTAAAGCTGTATAGTCCAATTGCCTTGTTCGCTGCGCTAAACACCTCCTTAAAGGACCAATTTTTTTGGATAAAGAGTGTTTAAGATTTATCCTGAACACCTCAGTACTAGTTACATGGGGGCAGAAACCGACGACTGACCAACTCTCAGATTTTATAAACGGACGCACAGAAGGTAATATTTTAAATCGACAAGCGTTATATAGCACACATGAACTCGTTTTCATATTACAGGATCAAATGAGTACATTCATTCAAATATTACATCCTTACCACATTCCTCCGCCACAAGGCGGACACCCTTCAGGACACTGTCATGATACTTTTTGGGGTGGCGATGCTGCTTGCCCTCTGGTGGCCCCTCCTTCACCAGCTTTTCGACGTCCATCTTCGCCCAGTGCACTTTCGCACGGGCAAAGGCCCTACGCGCACCTTCAATGCAGACGGACCGCTTTATGACTTCAAACCGTGGGCAGGCATTCACAAGCCGCTTTACCAGGCCGAAGTAGCTGCCAGGCAGGGGCTCGCTAGGCCACATCCGGACTATGAGACCCTTCATGGCCAGTTCGCCGCCTTGTGAAGCTCGACCAGTTGCTTCAGCTGGTCGCTCAAGAGCATCGGATATTCGGTCCCAGTATATTGAGACTAGAACAACTTTTCCGTCGAACTCCCTTGCTCGACCTGGTAGAACTCCGCGGCATCCGATACGCTGCTTGGTAGATCTGCGAACGCTCCTGGAGAGCTCCGAATTCGGGTAAGTAAAAGGAAAGTCTCCTTCACATGCTTGCTTTGCATAATGGATGCCTTACCCGCCGCCATCTTCTTGACCGCCTGAATCTCCTGGAGGGCCTTTTGGGGTTCGGCCTTGGCATTTTGTGCGTTCTCGAGGGCCTTCGCAAGCTCGGACCCCTGCGTCTTAGAGTCACGCTCCAAGGACTCGTATTTCTTGACAAAATCCTGGAGCTCTTGCTGAACCTCGCCGACTCAGGCCTCTTACTTCTCGCGCTCGATGCGCTCCTTGGCCGCTTTGTCTTCGGCCTCGGACAGCTCTTCTTCACGGCCGCCACTTCGGTCGTGGCCCCTAGCAAAATTCATGATGATCCTATGATCTAATAACCACTTTTTTCTTTATCAATATACAGACGGGGTATCACTTATCTTTGTTCTCTTCGAGCTGCCTCTTGGTAAGGCTGAGCTCTTCCTTGGACCGCTCAAGGTCCCGCTTCAGTCCAAAGACCTCCGCAGTACGAGCGGCAGCGGCCCGCAGCGAAGCCTGCTTATTCACATAGACATATTCTGATTAGACTCCTGTGATTGTTATTTGATCCTCTGTTCGGCCTTTCTTTGTGAACACCAAACAGAGCATCAGGGGCTACTGTCTATGATGTGATATTTTCTCATAATTTGATTACTTACCTCAAAGCCTGTTAGGAGGCTGGCACAGGCTTTGGTCAATCTGCTTTTGGTGGACCGAACCTTCTCGACCACCGCACTCATGATGGTGCGGTGCTCTTTGTCAATGGAAGCGCCAGGAAGCGCTTCCAGCAAGTTGTCTGATGCCTCTGGATGGACAAAGGCCATCGACACAGATGGCTCACCCCCCTTAGCGAGGGGTCGCCTGACAGAATCCGGGACCACTGGAGGTTCCGGCGCAGTATCCGGCTGGGGGCCAAACTTGCTGCGTCCCCCGTCATTAGAACCCATGGGAGTCTTACCCCCCATGCGCCCGGCATCTGGGATGTTGCCTTGGGGCGCCTCCAGAATTATCTCCCCTTGGTTCGGTGCCCTTTGAGACAACACCTCGATGTCGTCCGTGGGCCGGGGGGAGGTGGCTGTCGGGAGTGAATCGCTATTCATCGCCGACTGTCCCAAAGACTCATCCGAAGAGGATACGTCGATATGGGCTTTGGATGGACTGCATGATCATGTTTGACATGATAAGAAGCAATAAAACGAAACATACCAGAATTATTATAGTATACGGATACTTACAACTTCGCCAGGGGCTTGTCCATGGGCAACCACTCCTTGTCGCTGTAAGCGGCTGTTGTGGAGTGGTCCGAAAGGAGGGTCCTTCCCTTCTTGGACCCTTCGCCCTCCCTAGATGGGGCGGCCTTCCTTTTCTTGTCCCCCCAGTTGGGGCGGGGGGACTTTCCTCTTCCTCCTCCTCGTTTTCATGGGAGGAGTGCGCCTCGGTGTTTTTGGACAATGAGTCCGATACAACCTTGCGCCGGAGACCTTTCCTGGTCCCCGTGGCCTTCTTCTTGGCCTTCTTCTCTGACGCGTCATAGGGTGCCGGAACCATCATCTCCGTTAAGAGAGCCCTTGTTGGATCTTCGGGCAATGGGGTCGGACAATCGATCCGCTCCGTTGTCGCTATCCAGTCCTGTTAAAATGGCGTGGAGGCTCAGATCCCTCACATGATTATACTGGGGAAAGGAACATATTATGAGATATAAAGAGCTTACCGGATTGGCAGGGCACTTTGCGCTGAGTCCACAATCCTCGATAAGGGGAGGAGGTACCTCGGCGGCCTTGAACAGCACCTTCCAGATGTCTTTGTGCATTGTGTCGAACAGCTCTCGTAGCGTCTGGTGCTTGGCCGGGTCGAACTCCCACATATTGAATGCCCGTCTTTGACACGGAAGGATCCGGTGGAAGAGCATGACCCGGACCATGTTGACAAGCTTGATTTTCTTGCTTATCATATTTTTAACACAGTTCTGGAGTCCGGTCAGCTCCACCGATGAACCCCAGGATAGGCCATTCTCTTTCCAGGAGGTGAGCCACGTGGGGATGTCGGATCGAAATTCGGGGGCCGCCACCCAGTTGGTGTTGCGCGGCTCGGTGATGTAGAACCACCCCAATTGCCACCCCTTCATGGTCTCCACATAGGAGCCTTCGAGCCAGGTGACGTTGGGCATTTTGCCCACCATGGCGCCTCCGCACTCCGCTCGCTGGCCTACCACCACCTTCGGTTTCACGTTGAAGGTCTTCAGCCACAGGCCGAAGTGGGGCTTGATGCGGAGGAAGGCCTCGCACACGATGATAAACGTCGAGATGTTGAGGATGAAATTGGGGGCCAGATCATGGAAGTCCAGCCTGTAGTAGAACATGAGCCCACGGACAAATGGGTGGAGGGAAAATCCCAGTTCGCGGACGAAGTGGGTGAGGAATACAACCCTCTCATGGGGTTCTGGAGTAGGGACGATCTGCCCCGCGTCTGGGAGCCGGTGCGCGATGTCTGCGGCCAGGTATCCGGCTTCCCGGAGCTTCGTAATGTTCTCCTCCGTAACGGAGGAGACCATCCACTTGCCTCCCGCTCCGGACATGTTTGGAATGGCTTTGCGGAGAAGACGAGAACCTGGGCGCTGGAGCTCGAGTGCGCGAGAATGGATGGGCAGGGGAAGAAGAAGGCGTGGGTGAAAAAGAGGAATTCTTGTCCCTTTATAAAGGCGGTAGAAACTGTGCGCCTCCCTACTTGCCCCATAAATCGCTTATTCCCCAAGCACCACGATTGATGGCATGGTTGGGTTACCCATATCCATATTGATGAGAATATCGTGATAAGGGGAACACGATCTCTGCTTCGACAAGACGTGCCAATAAAACCGCCTCGCAACACATGCAGTGGCAAGCAGGGAAAACGGTTTGTAATGACCGGGCCACGGCAGGACGTCACGTTATGAAAAGTTGTCAGCAGATTAGATTTGTGGAATAATATACTCTCTATGGTGGTATGTGGAATTTGTTTTGCAGATCCGAACACGATCCTTGTGTTCAAAATCTTCTATGGAGTATTCGTAGAAGGAACCCGCCTTGCAATGCCGAAGACAATCTGCGCGCCGGACTCATTGTCATTGAAGCCTGATTCAGGGGCTACTGAGGGAGTCCTGGATTAGGGGGTCCTCGGAAGCCGGACTATATACTTTGGCCGGACTGTTGGACTATGAAGATACAAGATTGAAGACTTCGTCCCGTGTCCGGGTGGGACTCTCCTTTGCGTGGAAGGCAAGCTTGGCAATTCGGATATGTAGATCTCCTCCATTGTAACCGACTCTGTGTAACCCTAGACCCCTCCGGTGTCTATATAAACCGGAGGGTTTAGTCCGTAGGACAACAACAATCATAATCATAGGCTAGCTTCTAGGGTTTAGCCTCTACGATCTCGTGGTAGATCAACTCTTGTAATACTCATATCATCAAGATCAATCAAGCAGGAAGTAGGGTATTACCTCCATCGAGAGGGCCCGAACCTGGGTAAACATTGTGTCCCCCGCCTCCTGTTACCATCAGCCTTAGACGCACAGTTCGGGACCCCCAACCCGAGATCCGCCGGTTTTGACATCGACACCGGGGGGTTCTGGTAACTCCCGGGTACTTCGGTAAATGCCCGAACTCATCTGGAACCATTCCGATGTCCAAACATAGCCTTCCAATATATCGATCTTTATGTCTCGACCATTTCGAGACTCCTCGTCATGTCTGTGATCACATCCGGGACTCCGAACTACCTTCGGTACATCAAAATACATAAACTCATAATACTGATCGTCATCGAACGTTAAGCATGCGGACCCTATGGGTTCGAGAACTATGTAGACATGACCAAGACTCATCTCCGGTCAATAACCAATAGCGGAACCTAGATGCTCATATTGGTTCCTACATATTCTACGAAGATCTTTGTCGGTCAAACCGCATAACAACATGCGTTGTTTCCTTTGTCATCAGTATGTTATTTGCCCGAGATTCGATCGTCGGTATCTCAATACCTAGTTCAATCTCGTTACCGGCAAGTCTCTTTACTCGTTCCGTAATGCAACATCCCGTAACTAACTCATTAGTCATTTTGCTTGCAAGGCTTATAGTGATGTGCATTACCGAGAGGGCCCAGAGATACCTCTCCGATACACAGAGTGACAAATCCTAATCTCGATCTATGCCAACTCAACAAAAACCATCGGAGACACGTGTAGAGCATCTTTATAGTCACCCAGTTACGTTGTGACATTTGATAGCACACTAAGTGTTCCTCCGGTATTTGCGAGTTGCATAATCTCATAGTCATAGGAACATGTATAAGTTATGAACAAAGCAATAACAACAAACTAAACTATCATCATGCTAAGCTAACGGATGGGTCAAGTCAATCACATCATTCTCTAATGATGTGATCCCGTTAATCAAATGACAACTCATGTCAATGGTTAGGAAACTTAACCATCTTTGATTAACGAGCTAGTCAAGTAGAGGCATACTAGTGACACTCAGTTTGTCTATGTATTCACACATGTACTAAGTTTCCGGTTAATATAATTCTAGCATGAATAATAAACATTTATCATGATATAAGGAAATATAAATAACAACTTTATTATTGACTCCAGGGCATATTTCCTTCAGTAGCCTCGCACTGCCGCCAGTGCAACTCCTCGCCATCGTAGCTGCAAAGCTGAGGACCACCAACAAACCGCACGGCAGAGAGAAGCATGGTCCAACAAACACCTTCCACCTGGTCGAGGGACAACAACCACCCAACACCTCCGGCAAGAGCCTGAACCGCCCGTGAAGGCTATCACTCGCTCCAAGGGGCAGCCTTGCAACGACCCAGCACCTAGCCTCGGACAACTCCCATGCTGGCACCACCTGGTGAGCACCACCGCTCGCCAGACAGCCTAGAGGTGGCCCAACGCTCTCTGCTCGCTAAGAACTCCATCCTAGCCGAGCCAACACAGTGCCGCCACTGGTCTGGTCGATGGATCGCATCGCCCCCTCCAAATACGCCATCGCGCCAGTCCGCCTCACCGCACTACTGCATGTCCCCGCCAAGACCACCGCTCCTTCACTCCTCCCGGTGTGCACTGTCGAAGGCCACCACCACACCAAGCCACCACCGCAGTCGCCTGCACCAGCATAGTGCCCAACAGCCATGGAGACTCGGCGTCATCGTGCCTGAATGTACCCGGTCAGCCAGATCCAGATAAGAACGAGCAGGATCGGGCAGAACCGAGACTCCTGCCCGTCATCGCCACAGGCGGCACCACCCGACGGGGAAACGCCCCACCCCACCACCACGGCCACCGCATCGGGCCGCCGCCGGAACTTCGCCGCCCCACGCCGCCAAGCTCAACGCCCTCGGCGGC